>NC_134364.1:43104893-43122393 GCF_048569485.1 Anomaloglossus baeobatrachus | reverse complement strand
GCTGGGATGAGAGAGGCTGATGCTGGGATGAGAGAGGCTGATGCTGGGATGAGAGAGGCTGATGCTGGGGTAGGCTGGGAGGAGAGAGGCTGATGCTGGGGACCGAAAAGGTTGATGCTGGGGACAGAGAGGCTGATGCTGGGATGAGAGAGGCTGATGCTGGGATGAGAGAGGCTGATGCTGGGGACAGAGAGGCTGATGCTGGGGACAGAGAGACTGATGCTGGGGACAGAGAGGCTGATGCTGGGATGAGAGAGGCTGATGCTGCGGGTAGAGAGGCTGATGCTGGGAGGAGAGAGGCTGATGCTGCGGGCAGAGAGGCTGATGCTGCGGGTAGAGAGGCTGATGCTGGTGCAGCATGGGGGATGGAGCACGATGGGGGGTGCGCAGCATGGGGGATGGAGCACGTTTGGGAGTGCGCAGCATGGCGCATGGAGCACGTTTGGGAGTGCGCAGCATGGCGCATGGAGCACGTTTGGGAGTGCGCAGCATGGCGGATGGAGCACGTTTGGGAGTGCGCAGCATGGCGGATGGAGCACGTTTGGGAGTGCGTGGCATGGCGGATGGACCACGTTTGGGAGTGCGCAGCATGGCGGATGGAGCACGTTTGGGAGTGCGCAGCATGGCGGATGGAGCACGTTTGGGAGTGCGCAGCATGGCGGATGGAGCACGTTTGGGAGTGCGCAGCATGGCGGATGGAGCACGTTTGGGAGTGCGCAGCATGGGGGATGCAGCACGATGGGGAGTGCGGAGTATGGCAGATGGAGCACGTTTGGGAGTGCGCAGCATGGCGGATGGACCACGTTTGGGAGTGCGCTGCATGGGGGATGGAGCACAATGGGGAGTGCGCTGCATGGGGGATGGAGCACGATGGGAAGTGCACACCTCCCCCCAACACACACACACACACACGCGCGCGCGCACTGCACAACACACCACACACACACACTGGGAACCACAAACAACTGCCCTACACAGACACCCACACACACAGACAACGCTGCTCACACAAATATACGCACATACCGCACAACACACACATTGCACAAAACATACCTCCCCCAAAACACACCACACACACACAAACCGCGCAACACACACACACAGCGCTCCACAAACAACGCAACACACGCAACACACATACAACACCGCTCTCACCCCCCGTCACACCCAGACAACACCCAGAACATGTACAGCGCCCTACACACACACTTGGTAACTACACACAACAACATCTATATATATATATAGCAAATATCATACATGAACTACACAATATGTAAATTCTAGAATACCCGATGCGTAGAATCGGGCCACCTTCTAGTGTGTATATGTGTGTATATATATATATATATATATATATATATATATATATATATATATATATATATATATATATATATATATATATATATATATATATATATATATATATACGGTATATATAAAATATGTATATGTAAACTTTTTATACTTCTTTTTGTAACCAGAAGTACAAAGCGTTGCCATACAGGCTCCTACAAATATATGGGGGCCATATTTTGGCTGTTAATGCATGCAATATAGCCCTGTACATGAGCCTACATAACCTGCTTGTTTTCTCTCCATCTTTGATTGACAGCTCTGGTTAAGGCCCAGTCACACACAACGATTTACCAGCGATCCTGAAAACGATGCGACCTGATAGGGATCGCTGGTAAGTCGCTGGGAGGTCGCAGGTGAGATGTCACACAGTCAGATCTTACCAACGACGCAGTAACGATGGGCGACCTGTATAGGAGGTCATTGGTAGGTGTCAAACACAGTGATGTGTCCTGCCCAGCAGGACATCGCCTTTGAAGAAAATGTCCTGGACCCTTCGGCAATGACTAGAGATCTCACAGCAGGGGCCTGATCACTGGTAGGTGTCACACATAACGAGATCGCTAACGGAATCGCTACTGCGTCACAGAAACCGTGACTCAGTAGCCATGTTGCTAGCGATCTCGTTATGTGTGACAGTACCTTTACATAGAGCCCAAGAAGGGCGGAGATAGAGGGGTAAACAAAGAGGAGGAAAGGTGCACTTGAGTGTTAGGCCACGCCATGATGCACTGAGCGCCTGTGCTTGGTGTGAACAGTCATTCTGTACTGACAGTCCCTTTAAATCTTGTGGTTTTGTTTTTTATTTTTTTTCCCCCTAAATCTAGAATTATAACAACTTGGGAGTCGCAAAGCCCAAGCTCTAAGCCTAGAGAGGAAGCTGTCTGCAAGGTCAGGAATGATGGGACCTACAGTTAGGTCCAGAAATATTTGGACAGTGACACAAGTTTTGTTATTTTAGCTGTTTACAAAAACATGTTCAGAAATACAATTATATATATAATATGGGCTGAAAGTGCACACTCCCAGCTGCAATATGAGAGTTTTCACATCCAAATCGGAGAAAGGGTTTAGGAATCATAGCTCTGTAATGCATAGCCTCCTCTTTTTCAAGGGACCAAAAGTAATTGGACAAGGGACTCTAAGGGCTGCAACTAACTCTGAAGGCGTCTCCCTCGTTAACCTGTGATCAATGAAGTAGTTAAAAGGTCTGGGGTTGATTACAGGTGTGTGGTTTTGCATTTGGAAGCTGTTGCTGTGACCAGACAACATGCGGTCTAAGGAACTCTCAATTGAGGTGAAGCAGAACATCCTGAGGCTGAAAAAAAAGAAAAAATCCATCAGAGAGATAGCAGACATGCTTGGAGTAGCAAAATCAACAGTCGGGTACATTCTGAGAAAAAAGGAATTGACTGGTGAGCTTGGGAACTCAAAAAGGCCTGGGCATCCACGGATGACAACAGTGGTGGATGATCGCCGCCTACTTTCTTTGGTGAAGAAGAACCCGTTCACAACATCAACTGAAGTCCAGAACACTCTCAGTGAAGTAGGTGTATCTGTCTCTAAGTCAACAGTAAAGAGAAGACTCCATGAAAGTAAATACAAAGGGTTCATATCTAGATGCAAACCATTCATCAATTCCAAAAATAGACAGGCCAGAGTTACATTTGCTGAAAAACACCTCATGAAGCCAGCTCAGTTCTGGAAAAGTATTCTATTGACAGATGAGACAAAGATCAACCTGTACCAGAATGATGGGAAGAAAAAAGTTTGGAGAAGAAAGGGAACGGCACATGATCCAAGGCACACCACATCCTCTGTAAAACATGGTGGAGGCAACGTGATGGCATGGGTTTGCATGGCTTTCAATGGCACTGGGTCACTTGTGTTTATTGATGACATAACAGCAGACAAGAGTAGCCGGATGAATTCTGAAGTGTACCGGGATATACTTTCAGCCCAGATTCAGCCAAATGCCGCAAAGTTGATCGGACGGCGCTTCATAGTACAGATGGACAATGACCCCAAGCATACAGCCAAAGCTACCCAGGAGTTCATGAGTGCCAAAAAGTGGAACCTTCTGCAATGGCCAAGTCAATCACCAGATCTTAACCCAATTGAGCATGCATTTCACTTGCTCAAATCCAGACTTAAGACGGAAAGACCCACAAACAAGCAAGACCTGAAGGCTGCGGCTGTAAAGGCCTGGCAAAGCAAAAATGTGGAGTGTTTGTAAAGAAATGTGTACAATTCCTACAATTTCTATCAGATATTTTTGTTCAAACCTTCAAATTAAACGTTACAATCTGCACTTGAATTCTGTTGTAGAGGTTTCATTTCAAATCCAATGTGGTGGCATGCAGAGCCCAACTCGCGAAAATTGTGTCACTGTCCAAATATTTCTGGACCTAACTGTATAGTGCTATTTCTTCCCCATGGCCAGATCAATAATTTTCAGGCCTGGCAGTGTATAGAATTGTATAATGTGCTCTTTAGGGTCCATAACGAGTCCATGACTCGAGTTCATCATCGGTTATGTTTGCAGTCTCCTCTTGGGTCCTCAGACTGGTTCACAGTCATACCTATGCTCTTGAGTAGAGGCACAACCCCTCTGACATGAAAATAAAGAAAACTCTTTGAATGAGAAGGTGTGTTCAAACTTTTGGTCTGTACTGTAGATATACATTACAGACCAAACGTTTGGACACACCTTCTCATTTAATGAGTTTTCTTTATTTTCATGACTCAAAAAAATTGTAGATTCACATTGAAGGCATCAAAACTATGAATTAACACATGTGGAATGAAATACTTAAAGTGTGAAACAACTGAAAATATGACTTATATTTTAGGTTCTTCAAAGTAACCACCTTTTGCTTTGATTACTGCTTTGCACACTCTTGGTGTTCTCTTGATGAGCTTCAAGAAGTAGTCACCGGAAATGGTTTTCCAACAGTTTTGAAGGAGTTCCCAGAGATGCTTAGCACTTGTTAGCCCTTTTGCATTCACTCTGCGGTCCAGCTCACCCCAAACCATCTCGATTGGGTTCAGGTCTGGTGACTGTGGAGACCAGGTCATCTGGCGTAGCACCCCATCACTCTACTTCTTAGTCAAATAGCCCTTACACAGCCTGGAGGTGTGTTTGGGGTCATTGTCCTGTTGAAATATAAATGATGGTCCAACTAAACGCAAACCGGATGGAATAGCACGCCGCTGCAAGATGCTGTGGTAGCCATGCTGGTTCTGTATGCCTTCAATTTTGAATAAATCCCCAACAGTGTCACCAGCAAAGCACCCTCACACCATCACACCTCCTCCTCCATGCTTCACGGTGGGAACCAGCCATGTAGAGTCCATCCGTTCACCTTTTCTACAAAGACACGGTGGTTGGATCCAAAGATCTCAAATTTGGACTCATCAGACCAAAGCACAGATTTCCACTGGTCTAATGTCCATTCCTTGTGTTCTTTAGCCCAAACAAGTCTCTTCTGCTTGTTGCCTGTCCTTAGCAGTGGTTTCCTAGCAGCTATTTTACCATGAAGGCCTGCTGCACAAAGTCTCCTCTTAACAGTTGTGCTAGAGATGAGAAGGTGTCCAAACTTTTGGTCTGTACTGTGTGTGTGTGTGTGTGTGTGTATGTGTGTGTATATATATATATATATATATATATATATATATATATATATATATATATATATATATATATATATATAATTTATGGTAAGGTACAGGTTCTTCTTAAAATGGGACTTTTTTTAATATTCATTTTGAATAAATCTAGATTTTCCACATGCCCCTTTTTTAAATCTTGGTCTCCGCAGGGAAAGTCTCAGAAAGTCACAAATGTGTTGGCCGCTTCCTCTTTCCAAAATTTGCATATCTCTTGGGACCCACTTGTTTTTCGCAGAACGCATCAGTAGTAATTGTAAGGTTATCAGTAAATCTGTTCTTACAGCTGACTTTGTTGTGACCGGTACATAAGATCTGTAGTCACAGCTGAATAACCCGCCTTCAGTAGATCGGCGCTGCCGGTATTTTAAGGCCACCGTTTCCTCCTGCGGCAATATGGGAGAAGAGGCAGTCCAAGGCTGCCCTTACACGAGATAACTGTCGGCCAAACGTTCTTTTGGCAGATGGTCCTCTCTCCAGACTCCCCCATACACATTAGTGTTTGGCTTGCTGAACGTTTGTGTTTTCAATGGCGATAGAGAAAAGCCTCTGCCAGACCCTTCTGGCAGCAACTTGTCTCCTGTGAATAGAAATAGATTTTGAAGCTCCAATGGTCTGCTCGCTCTTTATCTGCCACAGGAGCGTCTGGAGACGCCACACACATTGGATAGTCAGATGGTCCTAATGTATATTTGGACCTTACCCCATATATGACCAAATGTGATTCATGCATGACAAATATATGTCCACTAATATCTAACCCGCCCTCTAGTGGGTAGCAGCCATAAACTTTAGGATACAACAACATTTTTTGAAGTCTGACATCTAGGTATAATGTCCTCAGGGATGAAACTAAAGTGGGTGCAGAGGTTGCAGTCTCACCTGCCCCCTATAGCCTAGAAGGGGGCTAAATTGTCCATATGAGAAGAGCAATGCTACTAATGAGTCCTGATAGGGGCTCCTATTGGAGATATTGCATGGAAGCCCACAAGCTTCAAGTTACGCCACTGAGTTATTCTTTAAGGAAGGTGGACACAACATTTTTTGGTCCAAGGAGCCATTGCCCTACTAAATGTATATACGACATCTTGTCTAATTGGAGTCGTTCCGTCCCTTTTGTCTCCATGTAGATACCATGATGACAATTTACGCCCAGAGGTAGTCTCTGCAAACTTCACTCTTCTCATCCTTAAGCAGCACTTCCCAACAAGATTCACTTAAGAATAAAAGTATAATTATACTGCCCATATATACAAATCTCACACAATGCACCCCTAAATAATTTCCCCTTACTGTTCTTCCTCCACAAAATATCTTCCACCCCACTTTTCCCCTCTGTATAATATGCCCCCCACACCGCCCCTCTGTATAATATGCCCCCCCACACCGCCCCTCTGTATAATATGCCCCCCACACTGCCACTCTGCATAATATTCCCCCCATACTGCCCCTTTCCATAATATTCTCCCACACTGACCTTCTCCATAATGTCCCCCACACTGCCCCTCTTCATAATATTCCCACTGCCCTTCGCCACAATATTCCCATCACACTGCACTTTACCATAATATCCCCCTCACATTGCCCCTCTCCATAATATCCCTCTTCTTGGTGCTGACCTCATCATGCTTCTGCGCATCAGAACAGGGCCTGACCAGCTCTCTTCTGCTCTGCTCCAGTCCTAGCTCTTAGGTTTTTAAATGTATTCATGTCTTCGAAACGTGAATACATCTGAATATTGAAAGCAGGGAGCGTCGTCTGCCGGACAGGTCTGCTGACCACAGCAAAGCATTTGGCGGACCGTATATTGTGCAGGCCTGCTTTTAAGGGATGTGGTCAACATCACTCATAGATTTCATTATAGCAAGCAAACTCTAATGCAGTTCCTTGTCATCTACCAATGTCTGGTCAATAACAGCGTGCGGTGTTCTGCAGGCAGCTTGATATATGTTTAGATTGTAATATGATTTAATATCCAGGAGAGAAAACCGCAGATGAGTGTTTTACATCAGGGTATTTAAGGCGATTCTGGAAGTACTCCATATGAAGCATGCACCTCATGTAGGGATGAAAGCCAAGTTACTTTGAGGTTACTTTATCTATTGGACATTTGTATTCCTTATTTTGGCCTCCGTCAGTGTGTCCTACAACGCTGTTTTACATCTTCTATTGCTAGAACTAATTAGTGCTCATGACATGTCAAGTGCTGAATTAAAAGGGGGATGATGAAGAGAGGAACAAACCGCCGGACCACCCACCTACCCACAAAACAAATGTGACAACTGCAGAAAGGAGAATGGTCACAGCTTTAGTATAAAAAAAAGTTTAAGTCTATTGTGGGATCAACCACCATATATGAACCATTCCAGCCCATTAGGTTCTTCACCCCAGGACCAAGGATGGACATATCATTGGTGCAACCTGTGCATCCTCAAAGGGCCCCAGGTGGTTAGGAGGCCAATTTCTCGAATGCAAGTGGAATTGTGTATTATGAAGAGTTATTGGGTTGTATATTGTTCTTGCACAGGTGCCCTCTTTTGTCCATTTCCGCCAGTGTACAGAACTGTCAGATCTAATTGTCAAAATATCTGTATCGGCCTCCGCATACAAATACACAGACGTGGGCAAAAATCTGCAGCGTTCCCCTTCTGTCACCAGCCACGTGGCTGAACCAGCTGCAGTGGTGTGACCAAAAAAAACCCAACTCTCCAACCAGCAGGAGCATAGATATGGCGGGTGCCGGAGATGCACCCGGGTCCTGGAGCTTAAAAGGAACCAACCAGCAGGATTTTCATATATAAAGTAAAGCAAGTGCTATACTGGCGCTGGGATGCTGAATGTAAGCATAGCTTGTGTTCTGAGATTGGAGGTTTTATTTCCGAAATATGTGCAAGTAAAGTTTCAGCAATGCAGTGTTATTTGATTGACAGGTGCAACAGGAGGGGAATATGTGGGTCAGATCTTGCTAAATATTCCCGCCCCTGTCTGTCTGCCTGCGCCGGAATTAATGTCTATGACTACAACAACGGGGAAGAAGGCCAGGCAGGCAGACAGGGGCGGGAATAGATGGCAAGACCCGACCCACATATTCCCTTCCTGTTGCACCTGTCAATCAAATAACAGTGCATTGATGGAACTTTACTTGCACATATTTTTTAAATAAAACCTCCAATCTCTGAACACAAGCTATGGTTACATTCAGCATCCTAGCACCAGTATAGCACTGGCTTTACTATATATATGAAAATCCTGCTGGTTGTATCTCTTTTAAGGATGACCAAAAGGTCCTTTGACCTATATGAGAAAACCAGACTTGAGGTAGTTGGGTGCAGTGTTGGAGATTTTCCATTGGGGCCCATGAGCTTCAAGTTACGCCACTGCCTATGGGTGATGTCAGGCATCTGTCACGGCCTTCATGAAGTATAGTCTTTGGTAGCTTTTCTTGTTGATGCCAAAATGGAATATGAGCGGACTATTTCCCCTTATTTCTTTTTCATCACTCAACTAAATTATTACAGTAGATTGTCCATAGGGAGGGACTACGTTGACAAGTTGAAAAGTAATGACCCATCTACTTAAAGGGGTTTTCCACTTTCAGAAAACCTTCTCATTCCAGGTAAAAAAAATAAACAGTGTTCTACTCACCCTCCTCAGGTCCAGTTTTGAGTTTCTGCTACTCCTTTTGGTGCCTGTCATCTCTGAAGGCAATAACATCACGTAGACAGCGCTGCAGCCAATCACAAGCCGCGCAGAGTCGTTAACTCACTGATTAGCTGCAGCACTGTTGATGTGTGTCAGCACTACAGACATTAACAGACACTGGGGAGCAGAGGCAGAGACTCTGCACTGGACCTGGGGAGGGTGTGTAAAGCATAGGGGTTTTGTGAAAATGGAAAAGCCCTTTAAAGTGCCAGGGTTGTGAAAGAGAAGGGAGACCAGTAAAAAGCAGCAGATGGGGGATTCAAGTCAGAATTATAGGATTTTTTTTTTCAAAATTTGATGCATCTAAGTTGTTTTCGTTGACCTCTCTTAAGATGAAGCGTCGGATATCGATGATGCAATTAATAATCCAATGTGCAACATCAAGCTAAAATATTAAGCCTCGTGTGTCATTTCTGGGTACAGCATGTGCAATAAATGTCTCAAAAGTGTTATCGCTGCAACCTGCCACTTATCTAATTACAGTGGATTGGATTATTGCCAGCCGGGTAGAACTGGAGGTCATAAGTTCTCAGTTATTGGCATGCATATGGTCAACTTCATAAAGAAAAATCAATGGAAGCATGTGACTGCTGTAAATCTGTCTTCTGGGCCACATAGACATTTGGTAATTGATTATCTGCTAAAATATCGGTAAAGAATGAAGGTGGTCAGAGATTTACTGAACCAGAAGGGTGATTTTATTTTCTTTTTTCCATGATGCATTATATCCCACACCTTAATTTTATTAATTATATTCCTTCCTAAGACTTCGCGATCAATATACCGGACATCTGCTATTTTATTCCTGTACATTTTCTTGTTAAAGATAATAAATATGGTATTTTGCTATTACCGAAACATGATAAAATCTTGAAAGGCTCTAAATATACGGTACTTCTAATTATACTAGCTGTACTACCCGGCTTCGCCCGGGTTAATAACTGCTGTTAACAAAATAGAATGTATTAACAAAAATGTATTCTGCACACAAAAACCACAAAACAAATAGAATTGTAATTATGTCTGTCTCCCCCTCTGTATATATCTCTCTCTCTCTCTGTCTCTTTGTCTGTCTGTCTCATTCCCTGTCTGTCTCTGACTGTCTCTGTCTCTTTCTCCGTCTGTCTCAATCTCTTTCCCTGTCTGTCTCTTTCCCTCTCTTTCCCTGTCTGTCTCTTTCCCTCTCTTTCCCTGTCTGTCTCTTTCCCTCTCTTTCCTTACCTGTCTGTCTCTTTCCCTCTTTTTCCCTGTGTCTGTCTCTTTACCTCTCTTTCCCTGTCTGTCTGTTTCCTTGTGTCTGTCTCTGTCTGTGTCTGTCTCTTTACCTGTCTCTCTTTTTCTCTCTTGCCCTGTCTGTCTCTTTCCCTGTCAGTCTGTCTCTTTGTCTGTCTCTTTGTGTCTGTCTCTTACCCTGTCTATGTCTGTTTCTTACCCTGTCTGTGTCTGCCTCTTTTCCTGTCTGTCTCTTTCCCTGGCTGCATTGTGACACGCCAATAATCCATTTAAGGGCATGGCTGCGCATTCTTCTGAAGTTCTTGCTGCACTGTGGCTCCCAGCTCCTTTTGCTTTAATGGAGGCAGGTATTTTGGTGAATAACTGTAAAGCGCGGGGTTAAAATTTTCCCTCAAAACATAGCCTATGACGCTCTTGGGGTCCAGAAGTGTGAGTGTGCAAAATGTTGTGGCTGTAGCTGCGATGGTGCAGATGCCAATCCCGGACACACACACACACACACACACACACACACACACACACATACACACACACATATACATACACACACACATTCAGCTTTATATAATATATACATTTTTTATTTCTTGGAGCTGCTGAGAGTATTCTCTGAACGGAATCAGTCTCCTTCGCCATCTGGCAGCTGGTATTTGGATCAAAAAAATATTACATCCGTATAATATCCAATCCTTTTTAAGGGGTATCCACTACTAGGACAACCCCTGCCCATCACTGTTTTATAGTTACATAGGTAGAAAAAATACCTAGGTCCATCTAGTTCACCCTTCCTCCACCAGTTCTACATTTAGTCACTAAGTCATTTATAACCAACAATGTTATGCATACTGAGGAAATCGTCCAGCCCTTTTTTAAAAGCTGTTACAGTATGTGACATTAGTACCTCTTGTAGTAGGGCATTCCACAGTCTGACTGCTCTAACTGTAAAGAACCCTTTCCCTTTAAGCTGTCGGAATAGTCTTTATTCTACTTCCTGGTCCTTAGTATTGTCTTTGGAAGAAATAAGTCCCGTGCCAGTCCTTTTATGTTGACCAGACATGTATTTATACATATAAATGAGATCTCTTCTGAGACATCTTTTTTTCCCCCAAATAAAATAACAACACCCATACTGAGCCATTTTAGCTGTGTTGGCACTAGCTATCCTGGGGCTTGCATGACATTTCTATGGGGAATCACCCACCCCTTAACTGTCCCCTCAGTCCGACAAATTAGACATCCGGAGGAAGTGAGAGCACAGCCACAGCTCTAATTTTTTTTCAGATGTCCAAAAGGGGCAACAGTGAAGTGGCTGCAGATTGGCGGCAGGGATGTCACGTGAGCCTCAGGATAGCTAGTGCCAGCACCACTGAAACGTCGCCGATACTGTAGGTGAATATGGGTGTTGCTATTTTACTTTGATGAAAGATAATGATTGGGTAGGGGATGTCCAAGTAGTAGCCAATCCCTTTTAAGCATACATTGCAATTGGTAACATAGGAAACTGTGTTTGCTCTCCTATGTTTTAAAATCTTGACGGACAAACACAGACTTTAAATACGAACGCATTGTTGACAATACATGCGAAAATCACCCCATGTTTTCCTGATTTAAAGGGATGGTCCTTTACAAAGCATAGTGGCCATATCGATGTAAGGCCTCTTTCACACGTCCTTGTCTCCGGTACGTGTTTGGTCCGTTCCCTCACGTACCGGAGACACGGGCACACGTAGACCCATTAAAATTAATGGGTCTGCGCTCACGTGCGTGTTCTGCCATGGACCGTGTGTCCATGTGGAGCAGACGTGTGTCACACGGAACGCAAACGGACCACACTGAGGTGTTCCATGTGACACGCACCGGAGAAAACACACGTGTTTGAGAAAATAAAAAAAATTCTTTACTCACCTTCTCCAGCCCTGCTGTCTCTGCCGCTGCTGTCACTTGCTGCCGACCGCCGCTCATTATGCTCATTGCATATTCACTTCACTGCGGCCGGAAGCAGCAACAGCGGGGAGTCGGCAGGACCAGAGACCGAAGATCAGCACCACGGACAGCGACGCCAGGGACAGGTGAGCAGAAAGTTCCCGTTCTCCGTGTGTTATCACGGATAACACACGGAGAACACACGTAGGCCATAAACACGACTCACGGAGGGCAAAACGCACCTCTGACACGTCCGTGAAAAACGTGCGTGGTTTTTCACGAACATGTGAAAGAGGCCTTAAGTGGAGACAAAAGGCATTTTCCAAATACCTTCTGTCGTCCATTCTGCCTGTGAGCGGCGCTATTGCAGTCCACTCAGCCCCATCATGTGACCCGGGATTTAGCGGCCTCTGATGTCCGGTGATGTCATGTCACCTTCCGGTATTGGAAGTTGACCCGGCATCACCAGTGAGTGACTGGGCTGTGAGTGGAGTATAGTTTCCAAAATTTTCCGTTTTCACAGGACAGTCCACCAAATTCAGGAGAGTGTATGCTAACTTGCTGAAAAATAAGACTTTGCCCGGTGTATGAGGCAGTATATAAGAAGAAAAGGGTGCAGCTTTATTAGATTGTTTGTTTTTTCCCCAAATAAGAATAAGTATATATTATTATTGCACTATATGAGTGATTTGTTGCTGTTTTTTTTTTTTCCCCACAAATTACTGCTTTTTTTGTGGCAAAAAAGCTGCAGATGTTAATGAGTCAATGGAAAAATATGATGCACACTAGGAGTGCCACAGGTGGTAGTATATAAATGCAGCTATGTAGGTGCGTAGGTTTTATCTGTTTTTGTTTTTTTATGTTTGTTTTTTTTTAAAGGCCTTTCTAAAGAATGTGTATGAAAAAAATGTTGAAAAACGTATGTGAAGGAAGCTCGATGGACTTTTACTAGAATACAAATGAGGGCTAAAAATATACGGTAGCAGTGGTTGTTTGGAGTCACATGATATTTTTAAAGGGAACCTGTCACCAGATTTGGCGACTATAAGCTGCGGCCACCACCAGTGAGCTCTTATATACGGAATTCCAGAATACTCTATATAAGAGCCCAGGCCGCTGTGTAGAACGTAAAAACCTTTTTTATAATACTCACCTAGAGGCGGTCCGGTCTGATGGGCATCGCTGCTGTCTGATCCGGCGCCGCCTCCTGTCTCTGATCTGGTGCCTCCTTTCTGCTGCGATCGCTGTCCTCCTAAGGAACGATCCTACGTCATCCACACAGGCCAGCATTGCGATCCTGTGCAGGTGCATTTTGATCTGCCCTGCTCAGTGCAGATAAAGTTTTGTAATGCGCATGCGCGGGCGGTCTTTACCCTTTCCTTGCGCCTGCGCATTACTTTCCCTCAGCTGGGCAGAGAGAGGTGCACCTGCGCAGGAATTCAGTGTTGGCCTTTGAAGATGAAGTAGGACGCGTTATCTACACTGTGCTGGGAAGAAGGAGGACGGAGATCGCAGCAGAGAGGTGGTGCCAGACAGGAGAGAGACTGTACCGGACCGGAGAGTAGCGACACCCATCGCACCAGATCGCCCCCTAGGTGAGTATTGTGAAAGTGTTTTTTATGTTATACAGAGCGGCCTGGGCTCTTACATACAGTATTCTGGAGTGCTGTATATAAGGGCTCCCTGTTGGTGGCCGCAGCTTATCGCCAAATCTGGTGACAGGTATCCTTTAAAGCACACCAATCACCAGGATTTTCCTATATAACCTAAAGCTGGTGCTATACTGCCACTATCAGGCTGATTCTATACATACCTGCAGTGGTCAGCTCGAATGTTTACGTTTTGAAATCCAAGAAAGTAAAGTTTATAAAATTGGCAGCTTCTTGAGTGACAGCAGCTGAGGGTCAGATAATATCTGGGGGGGGATATTCAGAGTTATCTCCTCCGCCTGTTAGAATTAGCATAAGTATTATACAAACGATTCACTTTTTCCCTTGCAGGACCTGTGTGAGGTCATACCCATGTGACTAGAAGGGGCGCGGCCTCAGCCAACAGAAAAATGTTGCTTTGTGGTATCAGCTTTGTTGGCTGAGGCCCGCCCCTTCTGGTCAGGTCCTGCAAGGGAAAAAGTGAATCGTTTGTATAATATTAGATAGATCAGATATTATCTGATCCTCGGCTGCTGTCACTCAAGAAGCTGATGATTTTATAAACTTTACTTTCTTGGGTTTCTAAACCTAAACATCCGAGCTGACCACTACAGGTATGTATAGAATCAGCCTGATAGTGCCAGTATAGCACTGGCTTTATGTTATATATGAAAATCCTGGTGATTGGTTCTTTAATTATTCCTCTAAGGCCCCCTTCACACGTCAGTGATTCTGGGACGTTTGTGCTTTTTTTTTGTACGTACCAGAATCGCTGACATACGCAGACACATTATAATCAATGGGTCTGGTCACACATCAGTGATTTTTCACTGAACGTGTCTCCATGCAGCGTACACCCGTGTCCATGATTCTGCACGGAGACAAGTCCGTTTTTTTCTGGCATCACTGATGACTTACGGACCACACTATGGTGTGATCCGTGAAACACGTGCCAGAAAAACACTGACATATCAAATAATAAACATTTTCAACTAACCTTTCCAGTGACGCTTTCTGCAGCTCCTGCCCAGCTCAGAAATATTCATGAGAGCAGGAACAGCCGACCCGGAAGTAGCTGCAGAGCGCGGTGGGCGGTTCAGCACCATGGACAGCAAGAGCGAAGGCAGGTGAGTAATGTCCATTTGCAATCACATGGACAACCCACGTGTGCCGTGAATCATGGAACACGGAGGGACATGTGCGTGTTTTACACGTCAGTGAAGAACGTTTATTATTCCAAGATCTATTGATTAAAATAAAATTTGTTTGTGGAAAAGCCCCTTTAAAGTGGACCTGACATGACGACGTATTAACACACAATCAAAGAGTTATACTAGTAAGTGTAAAGAAGAGCCTTACAGGGATTCTCCACTATCTTGATACTGATGATTTAACCTTGGGATATATCCTCACATAAGATCGGTGGCAGATAGACAAGATCTATTGATTAAAATGAATTTTGTTTGTGGGAAAACCCCTTTTAAGTATTTATTTAAGTTTCCTCAAAATATAATTCCGCTTTAACATCGGGCAGAGCCGCCGGCACATCAGCGTTGTAACATTGCTTGTGGATAATTTTATTATCTCTGTGTGCATCTGCTTTGGGTGAAGAAAGTTGCTTGTCCTGTCTGGCTGACGCTGCATGTTTTTTAAGCTTTGTGCACATTTATGCACTTTTTTTGCAGTAAAAATTCACATTATAAGTCTGATAGGATCTGTAAATTCCAGACCAGTTTAAGAACAGTCATCTCAAGAGTTATACGGTAGTCTTTTAACCCTTCCAGTATGGCCATGTAAGGCTATGTGCGCACGCGTTTTTTTGACGCTGCGTTTTTGGCCGCTAAATATGCACAAAAACGCATAAAAACGCACCCGCGGCAAAAACGCGCAAAAAAAGTTTTTCCAATGCATTGCATGGGGGGAAAACGCAGAAAACGGAGGAAAGAATTGACAGACCAGCTGAAGCACTTTACAAGTGCGAAACGGCCGTCGTCGGACGTGTATAGCTCTCCCTCCACACTCACCTGCCCTGCACATGTAACCTCCAAACCCGAATAAACATGATTTTATACAGCAAAAATCTGGTGAGTGCCATTCTCTTTACAATTGGATTTTGCATCGTCTTTTTTCATGTGCACCCCAGAGCTGTTCTGATTCATATGGCCGCATGGACTTGACATTTGTGTATGGTGCGGAGTGGTGCCCCGGTCTTTTTCTTTTTACATATTGTAACTCATATGTATGATAGCTGTCCCAATAAGTCTATATGACATGGAAAGCATTATATGGACTCATATAATTCTGTGAAACTTCTTACAAAACCCAATACAGTTGTTACATGAAGCCGAAGAAATGTATCATGTAGCGCCCGGCCCCACTCCTAGACTCCGGCGGGAGCGCCCTCCTTCTCATCTGCCCAGTCCCCTCGTGGAATTCCCGCATGTCCCCGCACCCAGGCTCCGGCGGGATCGTCCTCCCTCTCACCTGCCCAGTCCCCGCGTGGAATTCCCGCACGTCCCCGCACCCAGGCTCCGGCGGGGATGTCTTCCCTCTTACCTGCCCAGCGGCTTCACAGCCTCTTCTCCTTTCCCACCAGCATCATCCTCCTGCTTTCAGACCACGTGACGGCCTTCTGTACCATAGGGTACGCACAACCATGCCCTCTTTCTTACAGGGCCGGCGTCCCATTACCTGGACATGATCCCAGAGGTCACCTATTGCCAAAGGTATTTAAGACTGACTCGCCCTACAGAAGGTGACTGAACAACGTTGCCTACTAGTTAGTGTGTTGCTAGTTCTCAGGTTTTGTTTTAACTTTTTGGCTAGTACTGTTTGCCTTGTCCTAGTTCCAGTATTGCTAACCTCTGTCTCGTCCTGGAAACCTGCCCTCTGCCATCTTCCCTGTGTCGGCAAGTCTGAGCCATCACCACTGTGCCGCCACATTTGTGCCATCTCTGTACCGTCACATCTGAGCCTTCACGTCTGTGCCGTCACATCTGAGCCTTCACGTCTGTGCCGTCACATCTGAGCCTTCACGTATGTGCCGTCACATCTGAGCCTTCACGTCTGTGCCGTCACATCTGAGCCTTCACGTCTGTTCCGCCGTCTCTCTGCTGCCACATCCGAGTACACCAGCTCCGGACATTAAAGACTTAACCCGTCCATAAGAGACTACCTCCACTGGTCCCTGGCAGTCGTGTATTTACGCCCTCCATTGGTGCGCCACACAATTCCTGTATAGGGGGTTGCTCCTTCGGGGGAGTCTGGTGCACGGCTCAGTAGGTCCACCCCTGGACACTCGCTGCCTCTCGACGACTGTAACAATCACCCAACTTAGGTTTCAATCAAACTCACCTCTTGGTGAATGAGCTACCATAAACAGGTCCGTAAGGGAGATGTGGGAAGGGACTGACTGGGACCAATTATTCTCTTGAATGTAGATAAAATCGATGTGTGTATTGGTACTGTCTGACCACGTAGGTTGACATCTTAATGGGCAATGCAAAAATAGCGCCCCCACTTTTCATGTCCCTACCCTTACTGTCTCTGTAGAGCCCTAAAGAGTGTGAACCACTGAAGATGCCGAATTATTAGGTTACAATGGGCCTGACAAAGCTTTACTATTCATCAAAAAAGGGGAGATCCCCCCCCCAAAAAGTGCAGCAAATAATGTAAACAAGACCAAGAGAAAAGTATGTACTTCCCTTTGTAGATGGAGTCTTAAATCTTGCCCTTTTTTGTGTATGTTATTCTATTTCTTCTTTTAGTGCATTCCAATAAACGCAGTGATTTTATCTTTATTCAAGGGAATAATTGGTTCTAGTTATTTCATCTCTTGGTGCCAAGATTTGTGATAAATGGCAGCCGGAAACAATAAATTGTGTGACCAAAATGAAACCTGCTTGCCAACTTTGTTGTAAACTCGGTCTTGGAAAAAAGAGAGTTTTGTTTTTTTTTTTTCC